>NW_027041836.1:16859-34933 GCF_033297395.1 Canariomyces notabilis | reverse complement strand
CAACAACCACATAGCTTTGCGCTTGACCGGATAAATGCAACCAGGACAGAGTGACCAGCTGCCTGTAAACTCGACGATCCAACCATAGTATTCTGTTTCAGTTTATCCGATCGGCCAGATATGCTGGTTGCCAACCTCAAGTCATGTCAACTGGTGTTGCATCTTACCCGACATGGAGTCGACCTCGAACTGGCCGAGTTTTCTTCTTATTAGTAGCTTACCCAGCATTCGGTGGCAAGAGCGACCGGCGACTCTAGGACCAAAAGATGGGATCCCGATTGCCGTGGTTGATTTTGTTCACTCTCTGGCAGACGCTCGCAGCTTCCTCTTTTGCCCACATGCACAGCAGGAGTATGTGCTCACGCAGCAAACACGATGAGCCACTCTCTGCCTGGCAAGGGACCGAGATCTGCCCACTCTCGACGGATTGGTCCAAGGCTCCTTGGTCACACCGCCCAGTTTGTCCTGATCCGAAGGGAAATGATGACGAACAAACCCCCGGCGACTGTGTCTTCACCCTTGACACCTTTCGGGGCCAGGGGATCACCCTGATCACCACAGTTGACCTTGCGGCCAGCGTGGCAGACTACCTCGATGACTCAAGTGTGCTACCAAGATTAAGAGGCGGCTTGCTAAGCTGGGGACAGAAACAACGAGGCACGCACGAGGCGTACGAGATTAAAAATATCCCGGGGCGCGGTAAAGGAGTCGTGGCAAAACGGAGAATTAGGAAACACGAACTCGTAACCGTTGACTTCCCCGTTTTTGTTGTCAGATTGGACTTTATCAACGGAGACAGCTACACTGCACGCCAAAGACGAGTCATGATGGAAACTGGGCTGAACCAGCTGCCAGCAGAACAGAAAAAGGCGATCATGGGTTTGGCAAGAAGCACGGGAGGGGAGCCGATGATCGATATCTTGCGCACAAACGGCTTTGGAGTTGAAATTGAGGGTGTCCAGCACCTTGCACTGCTCATAGATGGCTCAGTGAGTGCACCATTTCCTTGACTTTGCGTCACCAGGGGGCATTTTCTGTGCTGACAAGATTCATTTAACTCAGAGAGTGAATCACAACTGCAGACCTAAGTGAGTACATGCACATACAGCAGCCCACATCTTCATGCATCAGACCGGCTAACAATCCACTCAGTGCATTTTGGCGGTACGCCGAAAGCAACATGGCGATGGAGGTTCTGGCACTCCGAGAAATCTCTGTCGGCGAAGAGATTGCACACAGCTGTACGCATTGTTGATCACTTTACGAACCATCCTATCGCAGTCTAGGCAGCTTCAGCTTACAACCTCCAGATGCCCCTCTCGGATACACATACGAAGAGCGCAAGGCGGTGCTCCAGGGCTGGGGCTTTCGTTGCCGGTGCGCGCTCTGCTCGGCCCCGCCAGCAGAAAGGGAGGTCTCGGACAGCCTCCGACAACGTCTGCTCGAAATCCATCGGACCCTTGGTCAGGCGGCAGGACTCAGCAGACAGCGTATCGGCGAGCTCGTGCCGGAGGCGCTGGGGATCATAAAGCGGGAAGAGCTCGAGCCGCAGCTCGTCGAATACTATCAGCAGTTTGCCAAGGCGTACATGGCGGTGGGCGATCTCAAGCGGGCGAGGGAGTACGTTGCGCTGGCGGATGAGATGTGGCTGCTTTATGGAGGGGAGGAGCATGAGAACATTCAGGGTATGAGGGAGCTTTGGGCTTTGTTGGAGGAAGCTGAGCGGCTGGCGGAGGATGACTAGTTGACTCGATGCGGACGCCAACCAGCTCACCCTTGCTATCACCATCGGTGGCCACCGATACCGGCTTAGCAGGGTGGTGCAGCTTTACGCCGCGTGCGAGGCATTCCCGCACAATGCTTTGCTCGTTGAGCAGCACACGGAGCCGATTGTCGCGGAACTTGGGCGCTGAATGCGTGCTCTCCTGACAGAGAGCACTGATTTCAGGCGCTACGGACTCGAGGGACTCAGGAGTGGTGTGGAGATGGGGAATTGTGATTATATATGACAGGTGCGGATATCTTCATATGTATTCTTCGCGTATGTTTCTCTCCGAGTCCCCATCAATCTGGGAGTTACCGCCTCCTTTCTGGACGAGCTAGCCGCCCATATCCCCGGGTCGGAATGCCGTGTTCTTCATCATTCAAGTCCTCCTCCGTCTGGACACCGACTTTGACGAGAATCGCACTTCCCTGGTTCTGGCCCTTGCTCTCTGCGCCATGGCGGCCAGAGTTGGACAGCTGGTCCTGACCAGCTCTAGCAGTCGAAGCTGGATTGGCACCGAGTTTCGTTGATATGTGACGGTAACGCCTTGGAGGGAACAAGATATAGACCTTCCATTTTACTGGAGGATTATACCTTTCAGGCGACGCTATATACCTGTTATGGACAATGTGTATACCCCTAAAAGCCTAGGCTCTAAGCTATATCCCCTATTTCATGCCGTCAGTACCATGCAGACCATCCGATGCAACCGTTCTGTAGAGATCAATCCATGAAAGAGCCGTTCCCCGTAGCGGAGTAGCCCCATGCAAGACAGCTTGGAGCCAGGCAGGCCCAACACCGGACTAAAGCAACCTGGAATTCCAGCTTTGTAACCCAAATAGACACCTGAAAAGGTCCAAAACCTCATCACCAAAATCACCCCGCTGCTCAAGCAGTCTCGAAATAGCGTGGCCCACTTCCAAACTGAATGTGCCATGACAACAAGAGGAAGTTCGCTTTGTCGTCCCCAAGCTATGGCCCGTCTATTTCACCAGCGGCAGCAGATCAATTTAGGGGAAAACTGTCTTGAGGGTACACTGCCTGTCCGTTAGGTAGACAATATCATCTCTACGTTCATCCCGCGGCCGAGGACGAATATCTACTAGTAGTTACCCCCTAAAGGATGTTCATGCCAGTGTCATCATCAAGCCAAGGGCGTCATCTTCGTAACCACACTCCGGCTCAGAATTTCTGAATGTAGGAACCTCCACCTCTTTTGAAGCGGAGTCTTCCACAATGCCTCCCCATAACGAGCAAAACGTGACTGGATGGGACAATGCTGACATTCTGGAAAGAGTGAGGATGCCACCTAAAAACAAATGAACCCAGCATCTCGTGCCGGAACTGAAGCTGGCTCCTTGACTGTGGGTAGGGTTCAGGTTCCTGGCTGGCCCCCCTTCGGAAGCAATTCTAAATCACCACTGACAGTCTCCCAGCCATGTCCTGATAGCGGTGCACAAGGCCTGGCCTTTGACCGGGGAATCCGCTTCCTCATGAAGGGAATCAAGGACAAGCTTAGAGCTTGCTTGGGCAGATGGCGGGTGTGTCCTCCATTATCTTCGCTGGCCCGGAGATCCCTCGGCACGCCGCTGCTGGCGCCGGCTCCGGTGCTACCAGCCGACCATGTACGAGTGGTGTTGTCGTCGGCCATTGCTCCAACAGAAAGAGAAGCTCAGAGACTCCATCGACCTCGAGCTGGGTACCGGTGTCTTACAGCCGGACCCGCTTGGGTGGCATGTTACTCTCTCGTACAAGGATCAAGACCAGCTGTGGCCGCCGCACTCATATCACCTCCCATGGGGACAATTGGGATTTGTGAACGCGATCCATAGAAAAAAGAAATCGGTGCATTGGTCCTAAAAGTGCCAGTGTAGTACCTACCTAAGTACCCCAAGGGGTCGCTACGCCTATTATGAGAAGAGCCGTCGAGGGCGGGAGCCGGCAGAGGCAGGAGGGCCGCCGCAGTTGATGGTATTGCGGCCTATTCTGAGGTCCCGAGCAGCTTGTAGGACCGACTTCTCAGAGACATTCCACACTAGCTTGGTACACTGGGGCCTCCAGCGGTAGAGGGCGTAGGAGGTGGCTCTGCTACCCTGATCCAGGAGCATCTCATCGAGAAGGGCACCCTCTACAAGCGCCACTATTGTACCACGGTAACCTGCTGCCCACCGCCAGACGGGACTGCTCCACCTAATATGGTACTACTAGTAGTACCAGGGCCGGGGTAGCAGGGAGCCACCTGAAGGACGCTCGCTGTTAAACGACTGGATTCGAGGTTTGGGGCAATATAAAGGAGTCCGTTTAGCTTTTGGATGTTTACCTTTCCCGGGCCCCATGACTGGGAGGGTGTTGAAGGGTGGTCCTTTTAGTACCTGATGCCCGTAACGGACTTCAACACATGTCCCAGAGACTCTCCAGCAAAAGGCAGGTGGTAGCCTGCAGTGAGGTGAGGCTGTGAGCAGTGCAGGCGTGGACAACCCCCGACTCAGACGTTGACGGAAGTGTTGCCAAACAGGAGGATCGGTTCCACCATCTATTTGTGCCTGGTCGGTGCTGGCAGGTATCCCTGCACGATGTCAAGTTCTGGTAACAGAAAAGTCGGAGGTTGATCCCATCTTCACCTTAGGTACTTCCCAAGTCAGGTTGCGACAGCCAGCGGCGGAGCATTGCCCGGACATTGGTAGGTACCTTACCTACCTACGTAAGGTAACCACGAAGAAGGCGAAACACGACCATGATGGCCGGAGCAGCGGTTGGCTAGGTACGTTCAGGGACCCGAGAGATCACTGCACTTTTGAGTCTTGAGTAGGTACGTTAACTTCGCGGCCAAAATAAACATCCATTCTAGTGTAGATATGTACTAGTATGTACTTGTGGCCGCTGTGAGAACCCAAGATCCCAAAACCCAACCCCCCCCCACCCCATTAAGGTTCCGAGCTTCGCCACCTCAGTATTCGTGAATGTTCATTTGTCCGCCGTCCCGCCCCCTCCATCAAGATACCCTCCGTTCTCCCCTCGCCGCCCACCTCAACCCAAAATCTGCCCGCTCACGCGATGATGATGGGATCGGCGTGAGACCCGGCAACAGCATGACACGGCCGCTTCGCTGGCGGCGGCGCCGGTGACCCCGACCCCTGAGCACCCGCACCCGCACCCTGACCCACGTCAACAACCTCAACAACAACAACAACATCATCATCCCCATCATCCTCAGGCGCAGGCCGCTTCTTGTTGTTCTTGCTGCCTTGCCCGGTGGCAGTGGCAGCAGCATGTACCGAAGCAACGCCCTGGGCGTCGTTCAACCTCTGCCTCTCCCTCTCCCTTTCCAGTTCCCTTTCCCTAGCGCGCTGGAATGCCGCAACACGGTTCTCAAAGCAGTTGCGGCCGCCGATGCCGCCCGCGAAGACGGCCGCCGTGTTGTTGGCCGCTTCGACCTTGTACTTGAGGGCAAGCTCGGCGGCCGCTTGTTGGTTGCGGGGGTGCTTGGGCGTCTTCAAGTTGGACCCGGACCCGGACCCGGACCCGGACCCGGACTTTGGCTGTTTGTGCGGCGGCAGGGTTGAAGACGAAGACGTCTTTGACGGCCGGCCCGGGCGCTTTTTCTGGTTATGGCTCTGGCTGTCCGAGCCGCGGGTAGTCTTGTTGTTGTTCTTGGGCTTGTTTGAGGAGGAGGAGGAGGAGGGCTCGGCACCCGGACGCGGACGCGGACTCGGACCCGGCCGTGCGCTTGTGTGTGCGCTCGCCGCGGCTGAGGTCACGGTCACTGCGTTTGTTGTTGTTGTTGCCGCTGCTGGTGTTGGTGCTGCTGCTTCCTCGCCAGACATCTCGTCCACGGGGACAAACCGCGCAGGCGCTGCTGCTAAGGCCGCAGGTGTGATGGTCTGGTGGGTTTCGTCATCGGCCTCCTCCTCCTCGGCCGCCATTTCGGCAAACGCGGCGTCAATCTCCTCTTGGGAGGGGAAGGACTCGGCGGCGGCGGCTTCTTCTGGGCCCGGAGGACTGGTGGTCGCGGTCGCGGTCTCGCCCTCGCCCTCGGCGGACACCTCGGCAAAGATCCGGTCGATCTCCTCGTCGGAGTACCAGGTCGAGTTCTGAGAAGAGGAAGACATGATGGTTTATGTCTTTTTTATAGCGAAGAGGGATGGCTTTTTGATGGCAGAACTGTCCGTTGCGAAGACTTGGAGAGATATTAGTCCGAAGTTTGAGTGATAGAATGGAGGACTGAGATTGCGATGGAATTTATTGTTGAGAGGAAGATGAGAGCTGGGCAAATTCACACCAGATAATTGATGTGAATGGGACGATGAAGAATGGATGGGAAGAAGAGGGAGGGAACAGGGCAATAAATACTTCGACTGAAGCCTCTGAGCTATGACGGTGATGAGAAAGAAAGTGGCAGGAGATCTTGCCTGTGAACTTGGATAGCACGCCTAAATTAGTATGTGACGAACGGTCTGAGCAAGAATGTTTGCTATAAGGAGGACGGAACCAAGAGGGCGGGACATAGAGTCTGTGATCCACGACATGTGAGAGTGCTGGACGGACGGGAATGAGCTATATCATCCAGATCCGAGGGCCTCAGTATGTGATGGAGTGGTTGGAAAGACCGATAGTGAGTTTCAAACCCGAAAGGTGAAGCCGATGGGCTGTTACAGGCGAGCAACATCGGGAAAAGTAGGCAAAGATCTCGGTCAGTCACCCCTCGTAGAACTGTGCAGGGAGACTGGAGCTGAGGGATGGTTTCTCACGGCCATCGTTGCTCGGCCCCCTGCAATCAAGAAGTGCAATGCTAGCAAGAGATGATTAGGAGCTCTTTGCTTGGGAGAGGCTGGGATAAACCAGGGCCACGAGTACCCGCTAAGTTTTGATTAACTTGGGGCTAGGACGGTTTACTCGTTCGCTTCGAGGTCTAACAATGGCGATGCTGAAGGGGATGTTGAGGCAGATGAGGATCATGATGTTCGACTATCTACTTGAACTCCAGTCTGGTGGCATGGAAACCTCCCATGAGTCCTCCTTCAGGCCGCTTCACATGTCATATTGGGATGGTGAGCGAAATGATCAAGTCCAACTGAGTGTTTGACTCCCCAAGACTACAGGCGCATGTGATGATGATACTAGAGGGTTTCGTCAAGCAAACAATCCCTTCATGTTGTTCCACGATTCTGGGGTGCTTCCTGCTGTGACTGTCTTCGCTCGAGAATCTGGAGGTTGGAATAAGCATCTAGATACTAGAGACATCCAAGTGTGCAAGCGCCGTGTCAAATCCCAATAGCCCGGTTACAACTTATACCCAAGAACTTTGACACAGTCAGTGCTAACCGCGCGTTAGAATCAATGCGTCTTCTAATTGGGTGTATTGGCGATGGATCACGCTAAGCTTAGCTGCTTCTAGTATATATGACTAGTGGTGTCATAATCTCTCTCTCTGCTCGTGTCTTGACCGTGCCCCTGATACTGTCTGTGGGATGGGGCTGGGGAGGGAGAGAGGTTGGTTAAATCGGGAGAGCTTGATAATGGGCGTCGCGAAAATGGGTGCAGTCCATCTTCACTGTTTGGGTCTGTAAGCTTTGGCAATGAGAATGTGGTAGGTGGCCTGAAGTGTTGTGCTGTGGGCAGCCCCTATTTTTTGTAGTGTAAGTCAGGGGCCAGCCCCAAACTCTCGATCACAACATGGGAATTGCTATTCTTCCCAATCTATTCCAAGTAATGCCAGATGGCGTCCTTGCTACAATGAAAAGTTCCGTTACAGCGGTTCAAAAGTAGTTTATTCTTCGGTTTTCAACCAGAACCTCCGTTTCGACCCCTGAGCTAGTAAACAAACAAATGATGGTTACCAGAGTACCATAGGTACCTTACGTACATTTACAGTACAGTGAAAACCCCTAGGCGCATACAGTACGCACGTTACTGTATTTTATCTAGTGTAAGTGCGATGGTGGGGCACTGCATTAATGGACTTCACCTTCCGTCTCTCTCACGGTTTCACCGCCTTGTTCGCAACTCCATTCGCTTCACCAGAGTATCACCAATTCTTCGCTTTTGGATACAAGATGTTACCGCCGCCTCTATTGAGCGTCTATCGGCAATATAAAGAAGACACGGATGCAGTAGCATCGTGGCTCGCAGCAACCGCAAGAGCCCACGGTTACCCCGCCAATCTTCTTACCAACGCGATCCCATCGCAGCAACGCCAGGGAGGGCGTCTCAAGGGCAAGGCCCGGAAAACCCAGCAAAAGCCCGAGAAGAAATCAGCTAAATTCAAGTATACTGTTGCCATCAAAGATTTTGTTCCCTTGGCTGAATGGATCGCCTCGCGCCAGCCCCCCGTCGAGGTCCCCTCATCGTTCGTTTCGGTCATCAACCGGGTCATCGCGGTAAGATCCGACTTCGCCGACCGCATTGCCGGCCACGGCATTTAAACAGGACGATGACTCAAACCAGCGACACTCGTATTTTGTTGGCGTGCTCAAAAAGGTTCGAGATGTTCTCAAGCCAAGAATGCCAGCAGGTGCCTCCGAACCCACGTCTCGACAGCTTGACGAGCCTGAGAATCTGAGCAATATGTTCTCTGCCCTCACAGTTTACGAACCGTCTGAGGAGGACTTGGAGAGTTTCTTTGTTTCCATGGCATCGCCGACGCCCGAGAAACCCGAGCAGGACATTGTCTACGAGGCCGAGGCTCAGACCTCTATCGTGGATGCCATGTACCCTTACATGACGATGTACACCGACCTCGATCGTATCAGACACCAGATTCGCTGGATTTGGGCCACCTACCAAATTGGAATGGTAGACCTAGTGGCAGCCGCCATTGCAACGAATTCGGCAATTGGTCTTGCTAGAAGTCTCATCGACGACGTTCTCCCGGCCTTGCAGCCCCATTCGGTTTGGGACGTGGCTCAAACGTTCTACTTCGCAAGCTGTCTGGCGAAAGGATTCTCGTTCGATGACATCTTGGACGCCAATGGGCGCCCTAGCCCCGAGACCTACGATGTTCAGGATGACGTCTACATGGTGGCTTACAACGTGCTCACGAGTCTACTTCCTGTTCTAATCACTGATCTTCCGGTCTACAAGGACGGGTCATTTGGGACCTATGACCCAAAGCGCTTTCGTCCCGATCTGTCCGGACAGGAAAAAATCCAGGACGACCTGATTCTTTTGACTGAAATGTTCACCGAGCTTGTTACCGTTGGCCGTCTCGTCGACGATTTTCCGGTTCAAGATGAGCTTATGCGCGGCATCAAGGAGATGGACAAGACCCGTGAGATATCTTTCCACCTTGTCTTCTCGGCCCAGGTCTTTCTTGATATCCATCATGTTCTCCGATATGAAGCCGATCATCCCTTCCAGCAGTTGATGAAGCAGTTGGATTACATGGAGACATCTCTGCGACGGCAGATGGAGTTCCACGAAGGTCTCGAGTTTGAGAATTGGCCTGCTTCAAACGAACGCGCTTTACAGGGCTGCGTCAGCAGAATACAATGGCTCAGCAACGATCCTGTCTTCAAAGCCAAGCAAAGAGCTGCCGCGCGTCAGAACATGACAGTAGAAGAAACGCTTAATCGGCATCGGATGTTGCGCCATTCACCCGTGCTCGCTGGCTTGATGCTGTTCCAGTTCCGCGGTTTAGTCTACGACATTGGGATCGCCGCCGCAAATTTATTTGGCTCCATCTCGTACACCTGGCACCTGTATAATGCAACACGTCGCGAAAAACTCTTGCCAACGCGTTGGGATGATATGGATGTCTTATACAGCACTCTCGGGTCCTCGAATTTTCATGTCGGGGACGCTCCAAAGCATGCAAATGAGTATTTGGTGAGGTACTGCCTCCAGATGGGCGTTTCAGTAGCTTTTTTCGCGAACAAGAAACAACGCGGCCGGAGCATCAAGCTACAAGTGTCCCGCGCAGGCCCTCGCCGGTTCAAAGACGGTGCCCCAGTCTCGAAAATGTTCACGGACCGGTACGTATGGAAGACGGCGGCGCAATTTGACTGGACCGCAGAGCATCTCTATCAGATCATTTCATGTGGAAGGTGGCAAGCTGAAGATCCAACCAAGGACATTCCAACCTTCATGATAGCCATTGACGACCCGGAGGCAAGTGGTTCTGGCAAGAAGTCAAAACCTAAACCTTTGGAGGGAGGCATGCTCAGCCCTGAATCTCTTTTCTAGTCCTTGGTCTGGGCTCTGCAAGATGAGACGCTTGAATTCGCGTTTCCTTATCTGGAGATGCATCGTCATTGCTGGGGGCTCCTGCGACGGGTAAAGAAAGCCTGCGAGCCGCTTCTTCTCCAGTCGTATGGCCCAAACTATATCCCACACGAGGGCCACCTTCCCCAGGTTGTTGGCTATGCATTCTGGCTGGCGGCTGCAGGATCGGTGGAAGGACATGCTAAAGTCCAAGACATGCGGCTGCTTGAGATAGCTGCGCGGGAGATCCACGAGCTTCTGGATGTAACTGGTTCGAATGCCATGATAGAAATCATGCGTGAAAATATGGGTTTGTGGCTGGAGATCAAGACGGAGAGGGAGGATGGTGGAGCTGAAGGCTCTGAAAGGCGGGTGATTACGTTTTAGATGGGGATTCTAGAACTGAGAACTGTGGTGAGAGAATGGGAGGTCGGGGAGGATATACCCAGATGTGCAAAGGAAGAGGTCAATGCTTGATCTCATCCCAGGCTTCTTGATGTTCGGCTATACTTGGTAAGTATTCTCTGGGAGATAAGGGTTTCTGACAGGTATGTAGAGCAAGACCCGAGCCAGCCAGGCATAATATATGCCTTGCCAATCTCATGCGACAGAGGTTGTCAGATATCTCGGACAAGTAATCACCCACGCGGGACCTTTCATTTAGCAGAGATATCACTTGGGAGGTTCTAGCTGATTCGACAACGCTTCCCATCTTAAGAGATCTCGGTGGTTTCAATCTCCATACAAGCCTTTCCGCACACTAGCAAATTGACAGAGAGGTGGCAAAACAAGATCAGGTACATGCAACAGACACCGCTCTGGCACTGTCCGTCCAGGTATCGGCAGTGACGCACGTCTTTCCCAGAAGATCGGAATTACGAGATGCCAGTCCCTCCAGGAATTGCTTGATCGGATCTTGGCGTCAACATCGGGTTGTGTGGACAGGAGCCAGCTGGGGCGGCGAGGGCGGCAATGGATGCGTAGCCCCTGGCATCAGACTGCAGAGCTATTGCCGAGAAACAGCCAATGAAAGTTGCCAGCTTATAAATCTGGTGATGCATTGGGTAATTGGGGTCCAAAACGTTGGTGCACCTGCATAAGGAGATCTCTGCATGCAGTCCTCTGTAGTCCTAACCTAGCCCTATGGGATTTGTATCACAGCGAAGATGCAAGACTATGCTATTCATGCTGACAAATGAAGAAAAGGTCGATCTTTAAGAACAAAGCGGAACTCCGACTTTAAATCCGAGAGCAGCATGCCCTTATTCTCAAGTACATCAGAAACCACGGCTCATAAAAGGCATAAACGACTCACACCATGAAGAAAACAGATATCACTTCGCCAAAAACCAAGGACATTAGACCCTTCACCCCACTAGTCAACTCACACCTACCAAAATGCCCAACATCCTAATCCTCGGCGGAACCGGCTACCTCGGCCAGGCCGTAAGCCAAGCCCTGCTCCGATCCGGCAACCACTCCGTGTGGGGCACCGTCCGGCCCGGCTCCACCTCCCAGTCCAAAGCCAGAACCCTCTCCCTCAACGAAATCACCCCTGTCATCGGCGACGCCACTGACCCGGCTTGGCTGGCCAAAACAATCGCCGACCACCGCATCGATGTTGTCATTGACATCACCCAGGCCTATGACAAGGCGGGTGTTATTCTTGATGCCGTCATCTCCGCGGCCAGGAACCGTGCGGAGGTTCTTGCGAAAGAGCAGGCGGTTGGACCGAAGTTGGGGTATATTTACACATCCGGGTCGTGGGTGCATGGCTCACCGGGGTTGGGGGTTGGGAGAAAGGTTGGGGATTTGACTGTCCCCGGGACGTCACTTGCCCCGGCGAAACCGGCTACCGCGGTCGCCTGGCGGCCGGCGCATGAGCAGGCTGTGCTTGCGGCGCGGGAGGTGCTGGATGTGGCGGTTGTGAGGCCGGGAGCGATATATGGGCGCGCGTCGTGGGTGTGGGGGACTTTTTGGAGCCCTCTGCTTGCGGCAAGCAAAGATGCGGACAACAATGCGAATGAGGTGCAGATACCTGCTGACGCCGGAGCAAGGATTGGCACGGTGCATGTGGACGATTTGGCGGAGGCGTATGTGCGCGTGGTGGATAGGGTGCATGGCCTGCTTGGTTCGTGGCCTGTGTTTGATGTCACGAGCGAGGTCTTGCTGGTGCCGGATATAGTGCAGGCTGCGGCGAAGGTGCTGGGGGTGGAGAAGAAGAGGATTGTGTATGCGGGTACGGGGGGCAATCCGTTCCTTGAGGCGCTGAGTTTGGTGGTTAATACCGACTCGGCTAGGGCGAGGTGTGTGCTGGGGTGGGAGGCGAAGAGGAGGGGGTTTGTACTGAATTTGGGAGTGTTTGTGGAGGCGTGGCGGGCGGCTCAGGCTCAGGGGGAGTAGATGGAGATGTAAAGTGAAGGTTGTTGTCATATGGGACCTAACGACTGGCGTGGCCTACTCTGTTCCCGGGCATGCAAATCCATTCAGTTATCCATCCCAAATCACGAGATAGGACATCTAAGTATGTACCTTCAGTTCGGTCTCGGCGTAATCTCAGTTCCACTCCTCACTCCTTATCATCCCCCCCTGAAGTCCCAGTCCCAATTTGACCCCTAACCCTCCACGCCTCACTCCCCTCCACAGCACCCTTGACCAGCGCCTCCCTCCACCCACCCTTTACATCCTCAATCCACCCCACACTCCCATACTTCCAGCTCAACAGCCCCTCGGCCCTCGCCCCGTCCGGATGCCGGAGCAATCCAACCGCAATATCCACCATATCCATCCTATCGGTGTCGTGTACGGCGAAGAAGACTGATGCCGCGCACCGCCGGCAAAAGTACCGCTCTACATCCGGCGAGCTTTGGAATAGCGCCAGTGTTCCGATTCCCAGGTCACGGTGGGTGTCTTTTTCTTGCGCAGCGGAATTGGGATTGGCCAGGACGGCGGTTTTCAGCTCGGTGATTGTCGCGGGAAAGCTGCCGGGCGGAAAAGAGTTCGAAGACGGGGAGGGGAAGGGGGAGACGAAGGAGATGTGACCCAGCCCCGCAAACGTCCAGTGCACGAGGTCGGTTCCGAAGGTGAGCCGGCACGAGTCGCAGCAGTCCGTGTTAGCGCGGTATCGGTGGGTTTCTGGGTCGATGTACCACGGCAGTTTCGGATTGGGACTGTCTGTATCTCTCGCAGGGACTTGTGGTATGTCGACGGCGGAACGGAGGAGAAGGTTCACACCCCCGCAGTGGCACCGCAGCGGAGTGAATTCCGGGTGTGGTTCCTCGGGTGTTTTAGCCCCAGAGGAGGATGGGGCCGGCCAATCCGGCGGGAGCTGCTCGCTCAGACCCTCCCGTCCGCTCCACCGGGGGATTGGCTCGCCCGAGGACACGTCCTTGGAGAACCAGATGGTTGCGCCGGCGTCGAGGGTATCCCCTACGAAGATGTGCTTGGTGTACTTTACGAGGTTTGGGGCGTTTTCTAGTACACCAGTAAAAACCTCGAGCTTGTCACTTGCGCCGTTGTTGCCGCCCTTGAGCTTGCTGAATAGTTGTGACGAGCAGGTCGGACACGAGTATTGATGTATGTTGGACGAAAAGGGGTAGCAATGCAGCCCGGAGAGATCTTCGTCCGGGTTGGGCCACTCGACGCTCGAGAGATACAGCGAGCCAGTTACGTGGCGGCAAGAGTCGCAGTGGCAGCATTCGGCCGGGAGGGGTAGGCTCGATGCTGCGACGGATGCGGTGAAGGTGTGTGCCTTGCACAGGCAGCGGGCTGTGATGGAATTGGTGTTCTCCATTAGGAGCTGACTGTCCATCAAATCGTCTTAATTGGAATAGAAAACTGAGTGGGAAATGGATCTGTTCTAGTTGTGGGCGGGGAACACTTATAAGTTGGGATGCCGGACCCACTTCGGCTCGGCAGGGCGCCCGACGATCTGCTCCGGTGCCCGGCGATACCCGGCGATCGCTCGGAGGTCCCGATCCGAGTGGGGTCGGACCAATCGGAAGAGTACTTGGCTGCGTATCCTCGTGTAAGCACGGCACTGAATTATTCCGACTCAACGCGCATACTCTACGGAGTAAGGTGCTGTGTAGTCAATTGAACTTCCTGACATTGGCTGGGCCGGTTTGATGGCATGTTAGGAGCATGGTTATGTACTGTACATACATATGCTCATCGAGCATCGCGACGCGCTTACTGTGACACGTCGCAGTATCCCAGATCTTGACCATTATACCCTCTGACGCCGACGCAAGCCGCCTACGCACCGCATCGGGACTGCCAATTGGGTACGTACTTACCTTCTTCTGCCAATCGAGAAAAAGTGGTGGCGCCGCTCGGCAACACCCACGTGCTCAAAGCGCGGGCTTGGCATGCCGGCTCCGTGTCTCGGGTCGGGTGTTCGGCACCGGAAGCTTTTTGCGGCCCCACCCCGGCTTGGCCCGGATGCGCGCCAAGTTTGGTCAGTTTACGTCTTTGCCAGCGAGAGAGCGCCTTTTCGGCTTACCCGTAGCTCCCGCAAGTCTTTCCCCGTGGAAGCCAAGTAGTGGGACTACGCCGCCATCACTGTGCGTGACGTGGGTGCTTGCAATCCTGAGGTTATCTTCCTCATCGCTAGTGATATCGCAATATCGCCCATATCGCCTCCGTAACAGAGTCGAGTTTAGAGGAAAGAGGACGGCTTGTCAACGACGATGTTTTGCCATCATTTCTGCAGAGTTATCCTAGGCTAGAAGTTGAACTTCAAGACTGAGCTTGCTGAATTGTTGCATCCGCTAACAGGTGGATGATCTCGCTATCCTCGCCCACCTTGTATCGCTCCGAATATACGGATAAACAAGATACCAATGCCCGTAATTTAAAAGTGCTCAGTATGTCGACAGGCCTAACACCTCGCAAGTCAGAGAACGCGTCAAGCACTGTCCCTTCCTCCCAGTTCTCAACTTCATTACTCCCCGTGGCATTGGGGTCGGCACCCGCCTGAAGCAACTTCTGGATCCCTTGTAGATCACGGCCTATTACAGCGATCTGAAGAGGCGTACATGGATAGCCTCGCGCATTGGGATCGGCACCCATATCAAGAAGTCTTTGCAATGGACAGTCCTTATCGCAGGTTTCGTCAATCTGGTGTTGATGTCTTCCGATGTAATGGACCAAGATTTTGGTGGGGTCAAAAGAGTCTTTAGTTCCGTGGTTGAGGAGAAAGCCCAAAGTCTCCGGAGTTGGTTCTTTCATGATAGGACCATAGATAGCCATAAGCTCAAAAATGTTCCCGGAGAAAGTTTTGGCACTTAGCTTCGACCCGGTTTCCTTATAGATGATGATGCGTAGCTTCCCAGAAAATCATGCTTGCTGCTGATAATCCGGTTCTGCGTAGTAGTTCAGAGACTAGGTCGAAGCGCTTCAGCAAAAGCAAGTAAACCAACGTGAATACCTCGGGAGTTCTTTCGGAGGTCGTTAAATCCAGCTTCTCCGAGCACCCCATTTCCGTCCAGATTCCAACATCCACCCAAATCTCTTTGATTACATCGACGAGGTGACGGAAATGAGGTCTCCGCGGGTCGAGAAACTTGTATACCAGAGAGGGCCAAACCTTTATTCTGCCGATCCAAACGAGTCTAAGACAGCTGACAAGTTGATAAATCGACGTGTTGAAGATTATGCCGCTCGCCTCGCTTTTGTGGCTGGTAATATGTGTCCTCATTCCTTCCAAGTCCACCTCGGCCTCGAGTAACAGCGAATAGTTAAACAGTGCCGTAGCTTCTTCCTCATATGCCGAGTTGCCAGACCTGGAGAAAAAGATGGACTGCCCAGTGGCTGAGCGGCTAGACTCGAGATATTCTCGCACCGTATAGTGAGCGAGGTTGACGTTGAAGCCACCATGATTGTCGCATGTGAAGGACAGTAAGCAGCCGCAGGCCTCTTTCAGGATCTCAACGTCGGCAATAAGCGGTTGATCGTCTGCCATCTCCTTGCCGGTCATCAGGTAGTATGTGTCGATCAATATCTTACACGGGAGTGGTACAATCGAATCCCATACCGTGTTATGGAACATGGTCCACCACAGGCAGTGTCGTACCAGGTCGACATCTTCAGGGGCGATGGACGAGAAGATCCTCTCGTACGTCTCGTCCAAGGTCCGTGGCAGCTTCTTGATTGCTTCTCGAGCCATCTTCTGATACCTCAAACGGCGAAGGATATCCAATTGGCAAACAGCCCAGCGAAACATTCCCTTCGCTCCTGCTGAAAGCGCGTCTTCGACCTCGACACGGAAGGCTTCTGGCCATTGTTGGAAGATGGAGTTCGACCTGAGGGTGACCGCAATGACTTTCCTTATATCTTCCCTCACAAATGCATTCGACATAGATAGCGGGGTTGCAATGTTCAGCATTTCGCGTTCAATATCCGCATATTCGCGGCTGGTGACGAGGAGCCGAATCTTACTAAATCGAGTATCGCACAGGATATTTCGAATGACGCGAAGCAGGTTTTCCCGCGACTGGCTCTCATCGAGAGCGTCAATGATGATGAATGCTCGTTCGAAGTGACCAAGTATGGACTCCAGATGCTGGAGAAGGCCTTTGGCGCTTGGTAGCTGGCGCAAGCGGTATGATTCGTATAAGGGTTCTGGAACTCTTTTCGCAGCTCGGCAAAGCTGACTAACGATCCACCGCAGAGCTGGCGTCGATTCATCCTGGTTGTGTGCGTGCTGGCAATAATAGTAAGCGCAGATTGACTTGCCAGTGTTTGGCCTCCGCAGTGTGCGAATGACTTCCCGAATCGCATAAGAAGCCAGAACCGTTTTTCCTGCGCCGGGGATGCCGTGAACCCAGAGGCCCCTCCTGCTGTCGTTCGGGTTCATCCAAATCTTCCATTCCGGGGTACGCACGATCCAATCGCCTGTACCTTCTTCGTAATCGGCAACTGCCCTGTTGAGTATTTCGGAGGGGTTGGTTTGTTCAACCCATGTACAGATGTTTGACGTTTCCGAGCCTGTTGTGAATTGGGTATGTACATCAGCGTGAAGTCCAGCGGCTAAGCGTCAGCCCTAGAGGAATTACCACTGAGCATGCGGCAGACCGCACCGAGGTCAAACCTAATTTCCTTGATATCGCGTCTAACAAGGCCATTAGTCCCCGACCCATACCTACACGAAGAGTCTTACAATGCTTCCGAGGAGATAGCGAGACTAATTGTTCCTTTGTGCTGCTGGATTTGGGCGAGGAGCACGCGGGCTTTTTCTTGTCGGAAGGGCCATGCTAGCTGGCCCATAACCAGCTTAAGGCGCCTTCCTCGGTTGGAATTCGGTGTCACTTGTGGAGGAGTTGCTGGAAAGAGCGATTCTAGCTCCCTGACGGTCCTGTGGCACCATGCGAGCGGACCTTCCTCGCCACCCAAAGTCTTGAGCATTGGGGACGAAGAGCCTTCGCAGTCAATCAGGAACTTGAGGCTCTCGAGAAGCGCTTTCAAGAATGATGCTTCGATAAGGATCGATCGGAGATCCTTCGGGTAGTCATCAACGGCTCCGATGTAGTAACGGCAAAGTTGGGCAATGCGGTCGGCGCATTGGATCACCGCGATGATGCTCGCGCTCACCGATAATGGATCCATTGTGGTTTCTGGAGGCAAGTGTGAGTGTGCATGGACGTTGTGAGAAAGGAAAAGAAGAAAATCGCGGTAGGACAGGCAGGGAGTAGGGGCTAGATAAAAGAATTTGGCGAAGGGAAATGAACCAACCAGCTGCTTGGGTGACGTGGGCTGTGCGAGAAGTCATGTTGGGGCCGAGGCTGTGTGTGCCTGATCCCCGTGCTGGTCTGCTGGATTGGGCAGCATCGAGACGGGAAAGATGTGCTTTCTTTGGCGGGCTGCGGCATGAAAGCAGCCACAGCTCACCCTAGCTCAGGATTACCACCGCTCAGGAAAGAGCACCTTCCTATCTCGAGCAACTATCCACGAATAAGCTGCTCTTCTTGAATGATACATTCATGCTCTGCTCTAGAAGCATTCGTTCCTACGACTGGAAGTTTCCTACCTTACCTAGTAGGTAGCTTATGTTGTTGCGAGGTGATTATAAACGTCGCCTGAACGCTACGTGAACCGCATGTAGACCAAC
>NW_027041836.1:13894-15999 GCF_033297395.1 Canariomyces notabilis | reverse complement strand
CCCGGGTTGGAAATACCAAACATGAAGCAGGATTCGACTCGAAGGATTTTGGTGGGTCTGGGAGGTTTGTACCCTTATGCAAGGTACGGACCACAGAACAACAGCAACCACACGCAATGGAACATTCTAGTACAGGTTTACTGAGGCTACCTGAAATCCACGGAGTTCCAGATGGAACATAACCTAGAGCAGTCTATACATGAGATGGATTTACCTGGGTCAAAGTCCGCGGCGCTAAACGCTAAAGACATTAGTAATGACAATCACATCCTGATCCTACTGGGGATGCTCTAAGTAGTACTAGTAGTGTAGGTATATATTGGATACTAGAAAGTCATTGGCCGTTATCCAAACTGGCTAACTCTCCATGTCTCGTGGCCGGTACCAAGTCCAAACTGAATCAGCAGGAGTAACTCAACTTTCAAATCTGCCAACTCGACTTGGTTTCAAGAACCCTCCTCAAGCGTTCAAAACCGAGACCCTTCATGTTGATCAAAATGCCCGCCCCCTACACCCCCAAAACCACCGGCACCTGCCTCGTGGACGAACTCTCCTCCCACATCCACAACAAAGTCATCCTCACCACGGGCGTATCGCCAGGCAGTCTCGGCGCCTTTTTTGTCTCAGCCATTGCCGCAGCCAACCCTTCTCTCCTCATCCTCGCCGGCCGCGACCCAGCCAAAGTGCAGCAAACAGCCTTTGATCTAGCGAAATCCCACCCGGGCGTCAAGACCCGCACCCTGCGTCTCGATCTGGGCTCACTTCAGGCTGTCCATGAGGCGGCGGCCGAGGTGAATTCCTGGGGGGATGTGCCCGCTATTGATGTTGTGGTGAATAATGCGGGGATTATGGGCGTGGAGTACGGGCTCACGCCGGATGGAGTTGAAAGGCATTTTGGGACGAATCATTTGGGGCATTGGCTGTTTACGAATTTGATTATGGGGAAGGTCCTGAAGGCGAGAGAGCCGAGGGTGGTGAGTGTGAGTAGCTCGGGGCACAGGGTTAGTCCGGTGCGGTGGGATGATTTGGATTTTCATGTAAGTTCCAGTCTGCTTCTGTGATATGATATTAAAAGGTGTTGAGAGGGATGGGATGGGTCTGACAGAGCTGCACTGCAGGGTGGGACGAATTACAACAAGTGGAGGGCCTACGGGCAGTCCAAGACGGCCAACATCCTGATGGCTGTATCGCTGGCTGAGAAGCTGGGGAAGAAGGGGCTGCTGGCCTTTAGTGTGCATCCTGGTGTCATTATGGATACGAATCTGATTAGCCATCTGGATATCCAGAACGAGTTGGACGGCATGGGTACGTTTCCCCATACTCTCTGGTACGGATCCAAGGGTCTGGTCTTAACGATTCTACAGCTGAGGTGGACAAGGTGATGGGCAACAAGGAGGGCTGGCCTAAGGAGACAGGCGGGTATGACTTGAAGACGCACGACGAGGGCGTTGCTACCTATGTGTTTGCGGCGTTTCATCCAAGTTTGAAAGGTATGTGATCCAGTCCTGTTGCATTTTCATGTTCATATCCGTGAAAACGCTGACCTGGAGACGATATATGCAGACCACAACGGTGCCTACCTCTTGGACTCGCGGGTTGCCGACCCATGGACTGGCGAGATCAAACCTTGGGCCACGAATCCAGTCGAGGCTGAGCGGCTGTGGAAGCTGAGCGAACGTCTGGTTGGCCAGGAGTTCTCATACTGAGAGGGCGGAGTGAGATTGAAACATCGAGCTCAAATACATTCTCCACGAGATGTGTGAGAAGTGTAAATAGATGATAGTTCTTCTGCCCGTTTGTACAGTATATGTCCAAGTGCCGTTTTCACTCCATTGAGCTTGTGATCGAGCTGTTAGTAGCCTAGGTTTAATATCGAGGACCTTACTGTCTTACCCTGACTCCCGTCTGGCCTATATCCCTTTTCGTACGACACATCTGAACTTTTACATTAATTGTATTAATTTGTACCCTCATATAAATACTACCTAACGTACTTGCATAACGAGTGGCGCAGCATAACGAGTGGCGCACTTTTCTTGCGCCTGAATTGCTTTATATAAGTCAATTCAACCACAACACCTCTAGTTAATTGAAACTACTCAGAG
>NW_027041836.1:0-12289 GCF_033297395.1 Canariomyces notabilis | reverse complement strand
ATACGGCTTTCTTTTGGTAGAGATTCCATCTTGTATTGTGGGAGTAATACAGTGATTGAGTTGGGTGGTTGTAAGAGGCAGAAAAGTGCGCCACTCGTTATGCTGCGCCACTCGTTATGCAACTACGTTAGGTATATTTCCCAAACCTTCCCTTAACCGCACTCACCACGATCATCGACAACTTAAATACCCTTCATTATCCATCATCCGCTCAAAACCCAGCAATATCACCCAGCTCAATATTCGGAACAATATACGGCTTAGGCCCCTTCGCCCGCACCTGCGTCTTCTGCTCAAAAGCGTACGCCAAAGCAAGCAACTTCTCCTCCGAGAACTTGCTTCCCAAGAAGCTCAGTCCGAATCTGCATTTCCTGTCGGTCAGCACCACCCTTCTCCATCTCATCATCACTTCACTTAAGAAAGAACTCACGGCATATTCGGCCCCTGCTGCACCAACCCCCTCCCACTGACCGTAACATTCCAACTCGCCGGATAGAACCCCAACGGCACAGTCACGATCGGCGCGCCCTGTATCGCTGCCCTACCCGCCGCCTGACTCGTAGGCATGATGACCGCATCTAACTTATTCCTTTCCACCGCGCCCAGCAACCCGCCTTCCCCACCCCAGTAATAATTTTTCTGCAGTTCCTGCCAAAACCTGATATCTGTGTTATTGTACCCAAGCGCCAGGGCCGCGTCCCAGGTGGCTGTGTTCCGGTCCGGGTACATCTCACCCGCAAAAGTCTGTGTGAACTTGCGCACGTCGGCTAGAGTGTGCAGGTTGTGCGGGTTGTGGGTGAGCTGAGAGAGGTACGCGGCCAGGTCGGAGACGAAATCCGCGCCGAGGACGATGGATGTCGTGGCGGGGTTGGGGACGGTGAAGTTTGCGGAGATGATCTGCGCACCCTCTTTCTTCATGGTCTCGACGGCGGCGTAGAAGGCGGTCATTTCGATGCTGCTGGCGGAGGGGCTGAGGGCGTTGTAGGGGATGCCGATGCGGGCGTTCTTTAGGGCGCCTGGTTTCAGCGCCGCGAGGTAGTTGGGGATTTTGCCGTTGTTGGGGATGGCGGAGGTGTAGTTGTCGTGGCAGTCCCGTCCCGCGATGGCTTGCAGGATGATGGCGGCGTCTTTGACGGTGCGCGCCATGGGCCCGATGGTGTCTTGATGTGAGCTGATGGGTACAACGAGGTACCGTGAGGTTAGGCCGACGGTGGGTTTTACCCCGACGAGGTTGCCGCGTTGCGAGGGCGAGACGATGGAGCCGGATGTCTGTGTGCGTGTTACTTTCTGGCACTTGATTTGCAAGGAATATGGAGGTCAGGGGACTAACCTCGGTGCCGAGAGCGGCAAGAGCCAGGCCGATGGACGAAGCGACGCCACTACCGCTGGAGCTGCCGCTGGGGTCTTGGTTCGGGTAGTAGGCGCCGGTGACCTGTCCGCCGTATGCAGACCAGCCGTTGGAGGAGTTGCTGCTGCGGTAGTTGGCCCATTGACTGAGATTGGCCTTGGCCACGATGATGGCACCGGCTTGGCGCAGTTTGGCTGCCATGGTGCTGTCGCGGGGGACCTTGGCGCCGACAAGGGCGAATGATCCGGCCGTGTTGTTCATCTTATCGGCCGTTGCGATGTTGTCCTTGATGATGATGGGGATGCCGTGCAGAGGACCCAGCGTCTTCCCCTTGGCGCGCATTGCGTCCAGGTCGGTCGCGATGGCGAGGGCGTCTGGGTTCACCTCATTGATGGCGTGGAGGATGGGGTTGACCTGGGCGATGCGGGCCAGGTAGGCTTTGACCAGGTCAACACTGGTGAAGAGGCCTTTGTTGAGGCCCTTCTCCAGGTCCTCGATCGTGACATCAATCAAGCTAGGGAATTGCTCGCCCTTGACTGTGCACCTTGTAAGTCTAATGTCTGGTGAGTGGTGACGGATGCACAAAGGACCGAAACACACCTGATAAAGAGCAGTTTGCCGCGGCCAAGCTAGCGATGCCGAGCCAAAGGGCTGATGCCGTGCTTATGAGCCTCCATGTCGTGAGCCTTGCCATGATGCCCTGTTGGATTCTTCCCTAAGTTCCCTTGAGGTCGGACTTGATGTCTCGACGTTGAATCTTAACTCTCGGATCCAGGTTCACAGGGTCGTGGCATCCGAGTTATATAGATGCAAGACCGTCATCAGTCAACACGTGTGTCGTTATACTCCCCAACGAAAGGCGCCTTAGGCGCGGGGCCGATAACACCATTGCGTCCCATTAAACCGGTTGCCGGGAGGTCGGGTCAATAGCCCCAGGGTGAATGTTTGGATCATCCCGGCATTTCGCGTGGGATGGCTGGTGCCAAGACAGGGGAAGTGGAACCCGTCACGGCCCCTCATGATAAGGATCGAGGTGTTCCCGGCACCTATCCGTTGTGCTGGGTCCCGTCGGGAGCCCGCCGATATCCAAGCGAAGCCCGTTTTGGAAGCCCGAAAGAGTCGGGTATAAGTTGGTACTAGTATTCCCGGCTTCTTGAGTTAGTAATGGCAATGCTATCAATTAGGCGCTGCTAGTGTAGAAATGGCGAGATAGGTCCATAGCAGCTAGCGGGCCTGATAGGCAGCTGAGAAAGGTCTTGAGAACGAATTCGATGTTCTATGATCAGCCAAAATTGCATCCACAGCGATATGGACATATAAGCCAGGCTGACAAATACTGAACCCTTCACCCTCCCAATGCTGAACCTAACAGTACCTTACATATTGATTGCAGCACCCACTAGGCAAGATAACTTAGGTACCTACCTACCTACCTTAACTATCTGTATGCACCTACATAGGTAATTTGATTGTAGCTGATTGTGGTCAATTATGGTACCAGGTAAGGCTGGTACCGATGAAGGGAAGGTACAAAAGCTTCCAGTTCAGTCCAGTCAATCATGGATACCAGGTAGGTACCTATCTTTAACATATACCAGCAGACACTTGACCTCAATTGCTGATTAGAGCACATCTATCCGTACCTCATGTCCTTATCCAAAGGTTACCGGAAATGAATGATTATTGTCATCATAGTCGCTGTGGACCATCCGGAAATATGGATATAAGATTGAGTATCTCCATCGACATGTAAGTCTAGGTAACTACAGCGATAAGGACCAGCTTTATATAACATGGAGGTATTAGCTTGGGTCTCCCTGCTAGTAATTACATCCCTGGAGGCAACGGCAGTCAGTACGTACATTACGCCACCGTCAATGCTCTTGAAAGCACTTTCACCCCAAAGCTGACATGCCCATCTCTTCCGTGCAGGTGGTACACCAACCAAAACCAGTTCTTCCGCCAAATCAGAAACTTCGTCATTGACCTCACGGCCATGCCCAACAACAACACGTCGAGCGACCAGACGTATGTGCCTTGTGGCATCCACTGGCAGGTTGCCCAGTCGACCTCACTGCAAAACATCAACGTGGTTATGCCCCTGGGCGGGGGTACCACTGCCGTGGGCATCTTCACTGAGAATGACTCGTGGGGCTTCATGAGTGACCTGACCTTCTTCGGGGGGGGGCAACATCGCCATGCGCGTTGGCAGCCAGCAGTTCACCTCACGGCATATCACCATAACCCTCCCAGCCATTGCGGTTTCCATGATTTGGGACTGGGGATGGACTTGGTGCGTATCTGTTTTAGCCCCTGAATTACCCCCTGAATCAACCCTGAACCTTTCGAAGCTTGAAGCCGACTTACACGGCTTGGTGTACTGTACAGACAAGATATCACCGTCAACGCAGGCTTCATCGCCTTTGACTGCACCAACTTTGGCGGCGACGGTTTAAAAGGCACCGGAAGCCTCACCCTAATCGACTCACACTTCACCTCGGTGCCTTTCGCCATCACGGTGTCCCCGGACAAGCGCCCCGCCATCACCATCGAAAACCTACTCATCGAAGACAACACGCCTTCAGTAGTACTCGTAAGCGGCGGCGAGACAATCCTGGCCGGCGTGAGCGGCGGGTCGGCAACCATCAATTCATGGGCCATGGGGCCGCGTTACACGGCCGCGGACGGGTCCGGATCCTACGTCACAGGTGAAATCAACCCCCGGCCCTCCAAGCCGCCGGTCCTACTCGCCCGCGGCTCAGGCAAGTTCTTCACGTGGTCCAAGCCTCAGTACGAGAACCTCGGCGCCGACTCGTTCATTAGCGTCGCCGACTTTGGGGCGACTGGCGACGGCACCGGCGACCAGAGCGGCGCCATCAACAGCGCTCTGGCTGCCGCCAACGGGAGGATCGTCTTCATCCCCTCGGGCGTGTACCCGGTCGCCTTTACTGTGAACGTGCCGGTGGGCTCGCGGATCGCGGGCGAGTCCTGGCCACAGATCCAAGGCTGGGGCGCCACGTTTGGCGACGCTTACAACCCGCAGCCTGTCGTCAAAGTTGGAAATCGGGGGGATGTTGGCAACATTGAGATCTCGGACATGATGTTCACCATCAGAGGTCCCACCCCCGGCGCGGTTCTGGTCGAGTGGAATGTCCGCGAAGCCTGCCAAGGGTCGGCCGCCATGTGGGACTCGCACGTCCGTATTGGCGGCAACGTGGGATCAGACCTGCAGTATGCCAACTGCCCTGCAGCAGCATCGGCTGACAGCAACTGCTTTGCCGCCGCCTTGATGATGCACATCACTCGCGGGGCGTCGGGCTACTTTGAGAACGACTGGTTGTGGAGCGCAGATGATGATCTCGACATGGCGGTCCAGTCTCAGATCAGTGTCTTCACGGCCAGGGGTCTGTTGGTCGAGACGGACGGACCCGTGTGGCTGTGGGGAGGAGCGGTCGAGCACGCGACTCTGTATCAGTACAACTTCTACAAGGCCTCCAACGTGTTCGCGGGGCACATACAGACCGAGTCGCCATACTACCAGTCAACGCCCAACTCGGTCGATGTGTTTCCCCTGCGCGTCTATGCCAGCGACCCCGATTTTGCAGACTGCCGCCCCACGGACAACCAGTGCCTCCTCGCATGGGCGCTCATGATCCAGAACTCGACCGACGTGCTGATCTACGGCGCCGGGCCGTACAGTTGGTTCCAGAGCTACCGCCAGGGGTGTCTCGCTGGCGAGGATTGCCAGTAGCGCCTGATTTTAACCACCTTCTCGGAGCGCGTCTGGATCTTCAGCGAATACACCAACGGCGCCACCGAGTGTGTCTCGCTACTGGGCGGCATCCGCGCGGCGCAGCAGGGCAACAACAGGAACGGCTTCCTCACCGCCATCAGCGCCTGGCTCTCCCTAGCCCTCACCGGCCGCGCAAGTATCGGCGGTTACGCCGAGGTCAGCGACCACCCCACCCCGGACAACCTGCCGCCCGTCAGCAACTCCAACCTCACCTTTGCATGCGGCAACATCCAGTGCGGACAGACCATGACTCTCTCCGCCCGTTGCGCCAGCGCCATCGAGAAGCCTTCCCACCTCAGGCGCCAACAACCGGCCTCCTGGCCCCGCCAACTGCCAAGAAACATGCGACCTGTACCGGCTCGTCACCGGAACCTGCTGCGGCACCGGCGGATCAGCCTGCTTCGGCATCTCCATCCCCGCCGGCCAGCCGCTCCTCGCGCCACTGCCCATCCCCTCCGGCTTCAACCCCGGCCCCTCCGTAACCTGGACCGCGCCAGGGATCGACGCCACAGGCGGGCCCACCACCAACTCCTCATACGACTCCGACGACCCCAACGACCACGACATCTGGCTGCCACCACTCTGGATCCCCATTCCCCTCGGCGCAACGCCAGTTATCCTCCCGCCGCCCATCGACCTGCTCGACAATGACCCGGACGGCTGGCTGCTACTCGAGGACGAGACAGACGCCAACAGCTGGGAAGACACAGGCGAGCCCGTAACACCCCCACCACCACCCACCACCACCAGCGGCCCGCCGGTATACACCCCCCCGCCGGCGGGCCCGTTCGTGGTTCTGATACCGAGCGGGGGCAATTTCGACTGCCACACGGACGTGTCCTAAACCGACCTGATCCCTTGCCTGGCGCGGGGCTTTGTCGGGTTCGACGATAACACCATCTACAGCTCGCGCGACGAGTCGCTCTGTCGCGGGGTGGGCGGGGTGACGCTTGAGGGGCTTCCGATCGGGAGCTACTGCACGCTGTTTACCTCGCCGGGGTTGCTCGGTGGTATGGGGGATTTCGAGTTCTTGGGGCAGCGGGCCGAATTATCGGTTCAGGGGGTCGGATTTGCATGACTTTTTGAATGCGGCGCAGAATAGCTGTGGGAGTGGACCGGCTGCAGCGATTCGGACCACGAGTAGGAACCCGAATACGGCGCCGTTTGGGTGGGAGATGAGTTTTTGTCTGGTGCATGACGGCCAGGAGGCGGCGTGCGGGACGAATCAGGGGTTTCCGAGGCCATGAATTGAAGCTCCTTCTGGGGAGAGTGTAACCAAGCCTTGAGTAGTAGCTATTAGGCGTATTATATGAAGCGTCCCTGGCAAAACGGAAATCCTGAGCAATGTTCGGTTAACATGAGATCGGGAGATACAGTATCATTCCCTTAACGGTCAGAAGATCATTTGATTGCATGCGTCCCACAATCACTGATACTTCCCTTCATAGAAGTTGCCTGAGTCATGCCCACAAAGCCAGCTCATAGACATCCCCCTTGTTCTCCTTTCTTCGGGCCCCGCATCTCATCATCATGTCCTCCGTCCTCTTCCATCTGACGGGCCAATTCAGGTCCAAGATCAATGGTCCTCGCACCCGTCGCTTCCAGCGGTTTCCTCAACAGCATCGCAATGGAAAGAGTACTAGGTAGACTGGGGAAAGAGTACTAGGTAGACTGGTCCCGCAGGACAACCTGCCTGCACCAAAACAGGGTGAGCCCAACCGCTAAAGCCAGCCCAACCAAGATGCCCGAAAGAATGCCAAACACTCTGTCCCACCTGACCTCGAGTGCAGGAGTCAGGAAGGGCGCCTCCGAGTTCCCCTCGTGTTTGGCCATCCGTGGCACCCTTTGCTCTGCCTCGAGAACGGCAAGAACGGGAGGGCGTGCGGCTATCTCGGCAGCCATGATTCCTTGTTCCTTGGTGATGAATAATATGTGGGAGTTGTTGGTTGTCTCCATGTCAGTATCCTTACCGACTTGGAACCCCTGCATCAGCCCACTCACGCCCGGTCGCATGGAATAGGACCGGAAGTAAATCGTAAATCTCGGTGGCATTATCGGACGACTCTCGCTGGGAAAGGGCATGGACGGGAACATGTAGAGCAGGGAACCGGGCAAGCTGGCGAGAATACCAAGGAGACATCCTAGCCGGTAGTCCTGGGAACGACTGGGGGGGGTGCCAGTGCCGGTGTGCCGGACATGTTTGGCTCCGTCACTGAGGCGCGTCGAACATTCTTACAAGACACCCATTACATTTCTGAAGTTCGAGTCGGGTTCGAGCTCCGGCACGGTCATACAAGAAGCCCAAGCCTGCGCTTCAACTGTGATGGGACCCAAAAAGATAACTGGCGTGAATTATCAGTATCGGAATAAACAGTCCACAACAAGCAAAGAAGGCACTTACACATCGTCGCACAAACTAGGTGTCATCAGCGACGAGTCGAGCATACCAGCAGTTCCTGTGAGTTTGGGTGGAGTAATGCATACGCACAGTCGCACCTTTGATCACGCGATTGTGCGCATGTCACATGTGTCAACTCACGAAGGCAACGTCAATGCCAAGCAACGCGCTCTCTGTGACTCGGGGAAGGCTACGGTGAGAGGGCAGGGTGAAGAATCCGTGAAACAGGACAATGTGCACGCCAGAACGGAAAGCGCCATTGGAACCTTTGATTTCAATCTTTTTCAACCACAGCCAGAGCTCGGGCCACCGAGTATATACCGTACCTGCCAAAGTCTCTTTGCAGCTTGGGATCTCCAAAGGGGCACCCGATTCACGGTTGCACACCTACGATGGCCTGGAACTGAAGAAAGCACTGAAGAATTGGGTGTATGCATTGTATTGTAGGTGGTTGGAGGGTTGAAGGAGGGAAAAAGAGCCAACCCCCAGTGCCCCAATAAATACAGGGTTTCCCAGGGTTCCTCCTTCCCACAGTCCCATTCAGTTTCTGCCAATGCCCTACCGCCGGCTGGGGAGAGCGAGAGCGCACGATCGTGGAACTTATGGTCAATCAACCCCCATTCTATTTCTTGCTCTAACCATTCAACATGCGCTTATTACCTCGTCTCGATGCCAAGTATATTCTATCCCAAATCGGGGACGGGCGTCGTTGGCTACTTGGCGTGCTTGTCCTTGTCCTTGTCCTTGGCCTTGCCGCCGTTGGCAGCCTTGTTGGCGGGGTAGGCTTTTGATTCCGGACATTCCTTATTGCCACAATCCACCTTCTTCTTCTCTGTGAATCGAGAAAAACATTGGCCTGCGACAGTGCTAGCGGTCCACGATTGCGTGAAGTCTAGCGTGAAGCACCTATCAATCACGAGCCTTAGTCAGCATGATATTCCCGGGCCCACTCCCACTACTACACTAGGCCACTGCCATATCACTCTAACTTACATGATGACTCCCGGCGATCTTAATCTGCGGGATGTTGAAATCTTTGTTAGAAGAGTGGTAGCGGCGGCGCGAAGAGCGGAATGATGGAGAATTGTCGATGTCGGATTTTGGTGTTGGGGTAAGTTCTGGGGAGGATTTGACTTTGGTGTGGCGGCGCGTGGTGATTATATCTTGGGCCGCAACAAGACGGCAGCTCGGGTTGTTGCTTGGAGTACCGCTCCAACGGCCCCTTGACTCGCAAGTTCCGAGCTCATCGGCCAGCAAGCCGCGGGAACCTCCCTTGGAAAGCATGGCTAAGAAAAGCGAGCCATCAGGTTTGAACTTGAAACACTCCGTCATCCTTCCTGATGCTGCCCGTGAGTCACTCAGGCCGGTAACGCTTGCAGAGCTGTCACCCTTTAGTTACCCGGCGTTTCCTTTCATCATTCCTCTTAGGTAGTAGGTCGGGTCCGGTGAAAACGGGCCATTGAGCCTCTCTTTGTTCGGGGTTCATGTTCCCGGGCTGGCACAATACCTAGTCAGGTTCCAGTTTTTCCGCAGCCAAGAATGTGATGATGGATTCATGGCTTCCATGTTTAGATTTGAGAACGGGGCCAGACCAGCCCTTGGAACAGCAATAACTTATGGGCCTGTCTTTCGTCTTTGCCAGCCACGCGCACCCAGTTTGACCAATAGCCCCAACCCTTCCTCTTAGGTAGGTCGGGTGAAAACGGGCTATTTAGCCTCTCTTTGTTCGGGGATTTTGGGCTGACACAATCAAATTCCAGTTTTTCCGTGGCTGAGAATGTGATGGGGTTTTTTTTTTCTGAGTTGACGACGGGGCCAGACTAGCCCTTGGAACAGCAAGAACTTATAGGCCTATCTTTCGTCTCTGCCAGCCACCCGACGCGCACCCACTTTAACCAACAGTCCTAGCCCTTCCATATCCAGGTACTCTGGCCTCCATACCTAGGTGATTTCCCTTCCGGAGTTCCCTCTTCCTCCTCCATCTTCCATCATCAACCCTTCCACGGCCCGCTACTTTGGACAAGATGCCCAGGCCAGTCATCAGCAGCAAGGACGACGTCGTGGCCGTTGACTTCCACGATCGCAAAGGCAACTCCGTGTGTTCTCTGTACTATCGCTGGGAGCTGGGCGACGCCGACGAAGAGGACGAGCTCTACTACGCGCGCATGCCCGGCGACAAGTCACAACATGCAATCCAGCAAATCAATGCCGCGCTCGAGAAGATGCCTGCCGAGCGCATCTTCTTCCCGCTCCCCATTCCCTGGCCCCGTTACCAAACGCGCGTCACAGTTGCCTCAACGCCGCATGCGGAGCCCGAAGACGGTATCTTCTTGAAGAGGCCGTGGTTACTCGACCTCGATTACCCCCAGATCACGAACAGGCCAGAAGCTCTTGCCATGATGTTCGCCGATGAAGTCCGCGTGCTCGAGCGTCTCTCGCGTTTCCCGCCGCACCCCAACATCGTGCAGTACCACGGTTGCCGTGTCCGCAAGGGTCGCGTCACGGCCATCCAGCTCGGTCGCGTCGAGGGCAGCAGCCTGGCGATACACATGCGGTCAGGCCGCCCAGTCGACAAAGCGGCCATCCTGGCAGGGCTTACGTCGGCCGTGGACCACCTCCACCGCGTCGTCGGCATCGCGCATAACGACATCTCGCCCATGAACATCATGGTGTCGCCCGATGGGCGTATCCCCACCCTCATCGACTTCGGCTCGGCCGACTTGCTAGGCGCCGAACTCAGCCACCGCCCCTTCGGTACCTTTGGCGAGGATCCCCTGGACCTTGACGAGAAAACCCTCTATGACGGCCCCAGCGGAGATCCCACGTCCCGCAAGTCAAGAGATCTCGCAAGCCTAAAGAGGCTGGCCGTCTGGCTTGATGACCCTCAGGCTGTCGACTCGGTGTGCCCGGAGGCTCACGCGTGCGCCGACGCCAATTCCCCCGCAGCGGATTCCAACTCTGACACATGCCACGACGCCGGCGAGATGAAAGAGGCGAGGCGACCTGTGAAGCGGAAGCTAAGCGCCGGGGATACCTGAGAGCAGTGCCAGGCCAGATTCATCAATGTGCACACTGGCCGTGTCTCTCACTGCCCGTAGGCCGGGACTTTTGAGGTTCCAGCTGTCTTGGTTGGGCGAAAATGCCAGATGGGGTTTTCGCTTCCTTCTGGAGTTTTGTGGAAAAGCTGTGCCCGGGGCGTAGTACGGCGGCGGCGTAGTTTATTTTGGTTCGCTGGGGAAAAGAAAATACTGTAAGTACCTAAAGTAGTATGGCTTTGGGCAGAAGCTTTAAACATGGTCTATGGAGTTAGTAGTTTTCTGAGTACGAATTACAGCATGAGTTGGTGAGAATTAGGTACCCATTGAAGAAGTTGGCGGACAGCTGTCAATGGGCCATGGCTGTGAGTGACATTTGGCATCAATGTGTGCATGTTTCCTATTACATACACGCTTCCAGTAGTTGCTGTCGAATACTCAAGCTACTGGCGCTTTCACCCCTACTCTCGCCCACATCCATCCTGGAGCCCAGACCATGCAACCAACCTCAGGTACAGTACCTAGCCAGCTGGGCATGCTCAAGAAAAGCGTTGCGACTGGCGACTCTAAAGTGCAGCCGCCTTCGCGATAACGGCATCTATTTTCGCCATCGACTCGTCATACCACTGACGACCACATGGCCCTCCAGCTCGAATCCTGTACCGGACTGACATACAATCCTCGGCCAAAAGGCCACCCTGGCCGTAGTAAGACGCTGGACCTGCTGCAGCGGTCCTAAGTCGTCCAATCGTACAGGAGGCAAATCAGGTATAGTACTAGTAGGCACCTTAGCTTGCGGGACATTGTCTTGGGTCGATGGTGAGGGCGACTCAGGCTGGCTCTTTGTCGGTGTCGATTTGAGACGAGTATCGCCCTACTTGAGCCCTTCCCGGCCACCGAGGATTTCCGCCAACTTCAATGGGTCGCTTAGGTACAGTTTCTTCAGCTTTGAGGAAGACTGGGAAGCCTGAGACATCCGGCCAACATGAAGCCTGGATCGTATTAACCTCGTGTATATCATATGGATCATATCATATGTGACATGCCATCAAATGCGGACCATTCCCACAACCCACGTCAGGCCGGTTACAGCCAAGGTCGTTGGCAAGGACCCGACAGGTAAATACTATCCCCCTTGCCAGTGCTAACCCGTCACCCAGCCTCGTCGCAGCTCACTGCGTGAATCGCCCGATTTTAAACCCCCGTGGGCGCCGCCCCCGCCGCCGCCGTAGCCGTCGATGTGCACGTCTCAGTGACCAAAAAGGTCCCCCAGCCGGTATAGCAATTCCAGCAGGGCGACTTGGTGGGGCGCACCGTAACGGTCTGTGTCTAGATGAAGACGGTCGGGCAGCCGCATGAGACCGTGGCAGGCGCTATATGTGTACGTCAGCACCTACATCCTGCTGAGAGCAGAACAAGGTAACCCCCAGCCGGATACCAGGGGCTTGCACTAGCTTTAGGGTGAAAAAGTACGAACCGTCAATGATGTAGAATTGTAACGAGCAGCTGAAAGCGCAGCCGCTAGTTGCGTAGTAGGTCTGCGTGGGCCGGAAGGTGCACGAGTCTGGGTAGCTGGTGATGGAGGAGTCGTATGTTGTGCTGGTGCTGGTGCTGTATGTGGTTGAGCTTGGGGCCACAGTTAGGGTCACCGTCGTCAGGGTCCCGCAGCCATAAGGCCGTTTGGCTGCGACAATGCTATACGGGTGCTAGTTGTA